>NC_057795.1:691105059-691112870 GCF_018294505.1 Triticum aestivum
ATTTTGCCATCTTCTTACTTTCTTTTTCTTAATGCTCTAGAGAGGTTCCAGATGTTCCAATCTTTTACTCCCTTCATCTCAAAATGCTTGTCTTGTAAGATTTGTCTTGATACGGATGTATCTAGAGACGTTTTAGTGTTAGATACATCCGTATCTAAATAAATTTAATACAAACTTTTTGGGACAAAGGTAATAGTACTTTTCTTATAATGCTCTAGGGAGAGGGGATAAAAAAAAACAGGTTTACTAATTCTCTCCCAGACGAGAATTTGTTAGGTCTCAACCGTATGATTCAGGCACCAAGATTTGTAATTTTCAGCCCCTTTTCATGTTGTTTCTTGTTAGGCATCACATGAGGTTGGTTCCTATTTACTCCCTCCGTCCCAATAATATAAAAACGTTTTTCAAGCTAACTTGGTGCAGTGTCAAGGGTGGACATGCTAGTTGGGCGCCCCCTTGAAATGTGGGGGCCAAGCGCGCCCCAACTGGCATGTCCAACCCCGTTCAACTAGCAAAACTGTATTTTTAAATACTTGTTTAATATTTTCCAAATACTCATTCAATATTTTTAATACATATCCAATATTTTTTAAATACTTGTTCAACATTTTTAATACTTTTTTAATATTTTAAAATATTTTTTTCAACATTTTCTTAATACTTTTTTTCAACATCTTAAAATACTTGTTCAACATTTTTTTGAATACTTCCTCAATATTTTTCAAATGTGCATTTGAAGAGTGTTTTTTAGGACAAATTTTATCTACCACCGGTGATAATGAGTAAATGACCACGGGTAGCCCAGCCGGCTCCCCCTGGCTCTTCGAAAAAATTATAGGCCGATCGAGCCCTCAAGCGTCCAAGACTTGGGGCCGCCTTCCCCTAGCCGGCTGCCTCTCAGGCCGGCTGCAAGAAGGCGGCCCGGCCCTAAAAAACCCTCATGAAGAAACCCACGAGAGGGTCGGCTCCAAGAAGCCGGCCACAAGAGGGCCGGCTCCAAGAAGCCGGCCACGAGAAGGCTGACTCCAAGAAGACCGGCCCCCGGCAGGCGGCCAAGGCCGTGCCCTCAGAATCTGCAACCACATAACGTCGACGAGACGGGGCGTGGCTACAGTGAAGCCTGCCACCCCCGAATCCCGGCACGCGCGTGGACACAATTCGCCGTACGGGGCGGCCATCACCCGTCCGGCGCGGCACTGTTGCCATGTTGCCCATGACGTCACCCACGACGAGCCGTCAGTACGACCCGTGGGCGGCGGGCCCCATCAACCAGGGGGGCAGTCGGCCAGGCCTCCCCCAGTCGGCCTGGGGTATGGCCGACTCCCAATAGCCGGCTGGCTCTCTCCCTCGAGGAGGGCGTGCCATTAAGGAGACAAGACGAGGTAAGGCTACAGTAACAAGCCGCTAGGCGGCGGCACTGTGGCCATGCTTACCTCGACCAAGCCCTCGTCACCAGAGGCGAGGAAACAGTAACCAGCCCCTGACAAGACCCCAAGCGTTGGGACCGGCCTGTTGACCAGAAGGCCGGCAACCAGCAGGGCCCACCAGTAGGCGGGCCCCAGCGGCCGGTGGAGAAGCTGGCGAGCGTAGACACTAACGGCTAGGGCCCGCGCCCAGCCGGATTACCATTGTACCCCTGGGGGGTAGGCCTATATAAACCCCCAGGGCACCCATGCAAAGCGGAGACCTTTTAGAGTTTTAGACACCACATCGAGGGGAGAAGAGAGCTAGCCTTGCCCTTCTTCTTCCTCTCGCCAAACAGCTCAAGGAGCCTCTTGTAGCTACTTGTTGATCTGGTAACCATGCAGAGACCCCGCAGAGCAGCAGTAGGGGTGTTATCTCCACGGAGAGCCCCGAAGCTGGGTAAGATCCGCCGGCGTGCATGTCTTCGCCTTATCCCGCTTCCAGGCACCGGCGATGTTTTATTGGCTCCCCGAAGCTGGATAAGATCCGCCGGCGTGCATGTCATTCAATATTTTTAATACATATCCAATATTTTTTAAATACTTGTTCAACATTTTTAATACTTTTTTAATATTTTAAAATATTTTTTTCAACATTTTCTTAATACTTTTTTTCAACATCTTAAAATACTTATTCAACATTTTTTCGAATACTTCCTCAATAGTTTTCAAATGTGCATTTGAAGAGTGTTTTTTAGGACAAATTTTATCTACCACCGGTGATAATTACCACCACTTGAGTTTTGTATATTGTATGTTGTATTTATCAAATCGTAGAGTATGGACGCATAGTATGTAATATATAAGAATATATAGGTATATAGCAGTGCCAAACATAACAAACCAACCCGCAATGCAGATCCGAATTATTTCTAGAATTCAAAAGCAATTTTTTTTTTGAAAAAAAATGAAGTGATCTGTGAGATGAAAACAATTTCCAAATTTGCGGACAGAATTTTAAAACTGAAATATTTTCCAATATCAGGAACAATTTTTTTGAAACGGGAAATTTGAAACCACGGACATATTTTGAAACTCCTGATTTTTTTCAAAAAAGGACTTTTTTAAATTTTTTGAAACCGAACTGTTTTTAGACTCCTGATTTTTTGAAAATGTGAACATAATTTGAAATTTCCGAACAGTGTTTGAAAATGGGAACATTTTTTAAACGGCCGAACATTTATTGAAATGTTGTGAAAATTTTCAACAAAAGCATTCGTGTCTTTTTTTGAAATAAGAATTTATTTGAAGTTCCTGAACATTTTTTGAAAAGACAACCATTTTGGAAATTTTGAACGTGTTTTAAAAGCAAGAACATTATTTGAAATTTAAAAACAATTTTTTCCCCATGAACTTTGTTTAAAAAATATAAATAACCTGGAAAAAGAAAAAAGAGAAAAGAAGAACAAGAAACAGAAAGCAAAGAAAATAAAGCAGAAAAACCCCCCAAAAAAGGAAAACCGGTAAAATAAACAAAAAAAGTGTTCAAGGAACCTTCTAGAAGGTTCCCACAATTGGCTGCCTAGTTGTTTTACCGACCCATTTCTAGCGTAAGGATTTTCGACTCTGCGTTGCATCGACTGTTCGACGCACCGAGCGGCGAATAGGGTTTTCCGCCACGGCAGGGAACCCTCACGTGAGAGCTCCAAGTCAGTGCACGCTCGCTAGCCAACTGGCATTTCCACCCCTACTCGCGTGGGCCGACCCAGCAACATGTCTGCTCGCTCGCTCGCGTCGTCCACTCGCCCAGTTGATTAATTGAACGATTCTCAACAAAAAGAAGTTAACCCTAAAAAAAAAGAAGTTTATTATTGAAAGTCGATCGTTTGACCAATTGACCTACCCGTTGATAGATTGGCCCTTGACCAATTGACTTATTTAAAAAAACTCACGGGTTTGATAAAAAATCACAAACTTGAAAAGTGTTCATGGATTTGAAAAAAGTTGTTGAAATTTGAAAAAAAAACAAGAATTTAAGAAAATGTATGAATTCAAAACATGAATTTAGAAAGCTCACAAATTTGAAAAAATGTGTATTTAAGAAAAGTTCATGAATTTGAAAAATAAACTAAAAAGGAAAGAAGAATAAACATGAAGAATGAACAAACAAACAAAAGACAACACAATAAAATGTAAATTAAAAAGCAATCCATGAAAACCGGAGGGAACATTCCCAAGTCTGGTGGAGACGCAACATGGGCCGACAGTCCACTTAGGACCTAGCAAGTAACTAGTGGACACCCTATACATCGCACCTTAAGCGCTAAATGGTGGTGACTTTGTGGTCAATACAGTATGCGCGAAGAAAAGTTGTCTATGAGCACGAATTTCAATCACCACAAGCTACTCACAGCTTTGTCAGGAAATACATATCCGAGTTAGATACTTTGGAAAAATGTAAGCCAAATTTGGTGAGGGCCACATCAATAAGAATTCGTTGCCATGCATGGATACCCCCTGCTCCGGGGTGCAGTGTCATGGCATGAAGATAGGGGAGTTGTTGCAGTGGTGTGCAGAGATTCAAATGACCACTGTGGGATCTTCCTGTGTCACCTTCGCCGGAATTATTGATGCTCAAGTGCTTGAGGCCCTTGCTTGCCGGGAGGCTTTAGCGTCAGTGCAAGACCTCCTCCTACCCAATATCATCGTTTCTTTGGACTGCTAGGTGGTTGTAGGAGATATTGCTCAAGGCACAGGTGGACAACATGCAGCTATTATCAAAGAAATAAGAGCTAGTATGGATGGTTTTAAATCTTGTAATTTCATTTATGAAAGTACAAACTCGAATGTAGAGGCAAATAGTCTAGCTAAGTATTCCTTAAATCTAGCACCCGGTAGCCATGTTTGTCTGTTACAGCCTCATGATATTGCAACTATACTCTGGGACATCGTTATCCAATAAAGGAATATAGTTTTCCCCTAAAAAAGCCTTAAGCGCTAAATAGGATAGGAATCTGCCTCACGTGATACCTAACAAGAAATGACACAAAAAGAGGCCGAAAATTACAAATCTTGGCTCCCGAATCATACGGTTGCGTGAAAATTAGCAAAACTGTTATTTTCTTCGCTCTCCCTAGAGCATTATAAGAGCATCTCTAGTATATCCCGTAAACTGGGTCATCCGAAATAATAACTGCCGGTTTAGCAGACGTGGACGATTTTTCCGGCCGGAGTAGATCCGGTAAAATTGGCCACCTCGTAATGTTTTTTGCAGGATCCTGCATACTCCGGGCCGTTTCCACCATATCTATACAATTCGCCCCTGCTTTTGCCGGATCTCCTTTCCTTGGAACGAACCAACTTCCGTCCCTCCCATTCTCGCCTCACGCGCCGTCGCATTCGATCTCGTCTCCGACCTCATCGTGCCAGAAACCAGTCGGAAGGAGTACCTGCAGCTTCAGGGTGCCCATAAGAATATCCATATCAAACAAAGTCCAAATGCAGCGAAACTTTTTGAAGTTTTTTTTGCCTAGAAGACAACTTGGGAGCCAAGGAAGTGCGGGAGGGGAGTCCTATGGGGCCCACAAGGCACCAGGGCACGCCAGAGGCCCCTGGCGCGCCCTGGTGGGTAGTGGGGCCTACGGGTGTCATCTCCACCGCCTCTCAGCTCTATAAATACCCAAATATTCCAGAAACCCTAGTGGAGTCGACAAAACACAATTCCAGCTGCCGCAAGTTCCTGAACCATGAGATGCAATCTAGTGCCTATTACGGCACCTTGCCGGAGGGAAAACGATCATAGAGGGGTTCATCATTCTCAGTGATGCTCCTCCGATGATGCGTGAGTAGTTTATCACAAACCTATAGATCCGTAGGTAGTAGCTAGATGGCTTCTTCTCTCTCTTTGATCTTCAATACATTGTTTTCCTCGATGTTCTTGGAGATCTATTTGATGTAACTTCTTGCGGTGTGTTTGTTGGGATCCGATGAATTGCGAGTTTATGACCAGTTCTATCTATGAATATTATTTGAGTCTTCTTTGATCTCTTATATGCATGATCTTTATAGCCTCGTATTTCTTCTCCGAAACTTTTGTTTGGTTTGGCCAACTACTACTTTTTGAGCTTGCGTTGGTTTTTCCCTTGAAGAGGAAAGGATGATGTAGCCTCCATGGATACCTTCCCGACATCTAGCCCCGTCAGCGGGGCGAGACAATAGATCTTCGTATCCTCAAGGTTGTCGGGAGAGGTCCGAGAGGGGTCGGACGACCCATGGTAGTCGCTCAACAATGTACCGCGAGCTGTAGAGGGAGAACTCGGCAGTGCCTCCCCGGTCCGCGTGATCTGGAGACCTATCAAGCCACCATCCTTCAGGAGCGCGGTGACCTTCAAGAGCAGCCACGTGCTGTCGGGGAGATCGGTCGGCGACTCCCAAGAGTTCAGACGCAACGGGGGTTCACCCGGGAAGGCCGGCAGGTTGGCCTCGAGGCCTAACACGTAGAACCACTTTTTCTCCCAAGCCCCCATTGATCTTGGGAGGGCCATAGGGAAGAAGGGTGAAAGGATCGATATAGTTGACTAGAGGGGGGGGGGTGAATAGGAAACTAACAATTTTTAGCTTTTCTTTACCAATTTAAACTTTGCATCAAAGTAGGTTGTCTAGATATGCAACTAGGTGAGCAACCTATATGATGCAACAACAACAATAACAACAAGCAAGCAAGGGATATAACACAAATAAGCTTGCACAAGTAAAGGCACGAGATAACCAAGAGTGGAGCCGGAGAAGACGAGGATGTGTTACCGAAGTTCCTTCCTTTTGAGGGGAAGTACGTCTCCGTTGGAGCGGTGTGGAGGCACAATGCTCCCCAAGAAGCCACTAGGGCCACCATATTCTCCTCACACCCTCAAACAATGCGAGATGCCGTGATTCCACTATTGGTGCCCTTGGAGGCGGCGACCGGACCTTTACAAACAAGGTTGGGGAAATCTCCACAACTTAATTGGAGGCTCCCAACGACACCACGAAGCTTCACCACAATGGAATATGGCTCCGCGGTGACCTCAACCGTCTAGGGTGCTCAAACACCCAAGAGTAACAAGATCCGCAAGGGATTAGTGGGGGGAATCAAATTTCTCTTGGTGGAAGTGTAGATCGGGGCCTTCTCAAGCAATCCCTAGAAAATCAACAAGTTTGATTGGCTAGGGAGAGAGATCGGGCGAAAATGGAGCTTGGGGCAACAATGGAGCTTGGGGACGAAAGAGATAGTCAACTCGGAGAAGAAGACACCCCTTATATTGTGCAAGAACAAATCCAACCATTATCCACCAACTCAGCCTGCGTATCACGGTACTACTGCACCGGGAACACGGTACTACCGCAAGGGCACGCGGTACTACCGTAGGGCCCCGCGGTACTGCCGCCTGTGCAGCAGAGACACGAACAACCCAGATGCAAAAGAAGCAGAGGGCGGTAGAACCGCTGGCGCGGTACTACCGCAAGGCAGGGATGGTCCAGATATTGGGAAGGCAGGGACATATAAAAATACATCCGAGGCAAGTTCCGCTGAGTTGGGATCTGTGCAAAAATCCGACACAGTAGTACCGTAAGCCAGGAGCGGTACTACCACGCGGGGTGCGGATGTAAAAAATTACATCCGCTCCTACTGCCGTGCCAGTTGCTGAGTCTGGACAGAGCGCACTGTACTACCGCGCACCTGGCGCGGTACTACCGCGTAGGGCGCGGATGTAAAAAATTACATCCGCCTCTACTACCGCAATAGCAGCAGTGCCTGGCCTGAGGCCACAATACTACCGCTCAAAGTAAGCGGTACTACCTTGGGCACTTGCGGTACTACCGCGCCAGAGGCCGGTACTACCGCAAGGGCCTGCGGTACTACCGCTCCTAGGAGCAGTACTACCGCATGCCCCAGATCAGCAAACATGACATTTTTGCATAGACAAGAAAAGACGGAGGATGCTCCAAAGTGCCAAAGGAAAGGCGGCGCAAAGGAGAAGACGTGTACATGATGATTCCACCCAAACCTTTCCAAAGCGTACCCCCTCTTAATAGTACGGCTTTCCTACGACTCAAATCCACCAAAAAGAAATGAAGAGAAACACCGTCTTCAATAGTCTTCGAGGGGCACCAAATCGTCTTGTGCCTAGTGATGAAATGTCTGAAATACTCAATGCACACGATTATTCCGCAAAAGCATTGTCATCAATCACCAAAACAACTAAGGGATAAATATGCCCTTACAATCTCCCTCCTTTTTGGTGGATTGATGACAATACGGGATTTGCATAAAAAGAGATAACATAGAACATGGGCAAACCCCATACCTCTAAAATTTAGATGGGCTCCCCCTAGATGTGTGCTATCTAGATGAGTGCTTTGGACTGCACG
>NC_057795.1:691114498-691145825 GCF_018294505.1 Triticum aestivum
CGATCGATGCTGCCTCTGGATGAACAGTGAGCGTTGCTGGGGGGGGGGGTTTGGATGAACAGTTCCCGGTGGGGGTGGATGAACAGGACCCAGTGGTGTTGCCTCTGGATGAACAGGACCCCGATCGATAGAGCCGCTTGGGGCTGGATGAACAGGACCCTGTGGAGGGCTAGATGAACAGGACCACCCCGTGGAGGGCTGGATGAATAGTAGATGGTGGAGGGCTGGATGAACAGTAGCCCGTGGAGGGGTGGTTGAACAGGAGCCCGTGGAGAGGGCTGGTTGAATAGTAGCCGGTGGAGTAGCGCGCGGTGGAGGCTGGATGAACAGGAGCCCGTGGATGAACAGTCGCAGGTGGAGGCTAGAGGAGGTTGACGGTGGATGAACAATAGCCCATAGAGGCTGGAGGGGGCCGACGGTGGAGATGAACAGCATCCCGTGGAGTCCCGTTTTGTGGTACACCACATCCCTCCCGATGAACAGGACCCCCATTTAGACCTAGCGCTCAACACAAGACCGTACGCCACACCCCTCCCGATGAACACGACGACGCATTCCGTTTCGACACAGCCGGTTGGCTCCCCATGAGCATGGCGACGACGCAGTTTCTCTGTTCCGACCCAGCCATGTACACGAGCCCTGGCCGTACGTATGCGTGAGTAGGCGCTCAAGACCCCGCCGGTATGTACGTACGTGGCCGTATTTTGTTTCTTGCACACTGGCCGTTGTACGTATGTGTACATGCTACATGCGCGCCTCTACTACGACACGTGCGCGCCCTACATCGACCAGTATGTACGTACATGTTCGCGACCAGAATGAAAACGCTACGTACGCTTCGACCAGGTGGGTCCCGACTATCAGGCACTTCCTTGCGTGCGAAGATGTAGCTGGTGGGTCCCAGCAGTCAGGGGGCGAATCGTTTTTTTGCCCGGACGCACTTCCTTGTGTGCGAAGATGTAGGTGGTGGGTCCCAGCAGTCAAGGGGAAACATTTTTTTCACGAAATACGGTGGCCCGTCCGATGGGTCCCTGCTGTCAGGTGGAGGAATAATTATTTTGCACGTAATAAGGAGGCACTTCCTTGCTGCGGCCGTGGACCCATCTGTCAGCCTCTCCATGTACAGTCCACGTCCGATGGAAGCCGTTCCTTGACCACGTTGACCACGCCGCGCCGAGAGCACCAGGGCAGTGGACGACGGCGAGGCCTACAAAGGGGACGACGTGGAGCCGGAGAAGACGCGACAGTGGATGCCCACGCGTAGAGGAGTATGAGGGTTCACTGGTTCGCTGCGGTGTTAGGCTGCCGTCGCCGCAGAATAACAGGGGGTGTGGGTGAGTAGAGGGATGGCCTGGCCAGCGGTGGGAGTAGTAGGGGGCGGTGAGGCCTCCGCCGCATCGCAGCCAGCCACGGGAGGCAGGAGCACGAGGCACGACCGACGCTGGTTTGGGCGGCGGGAGCAAGAAGACCAGAGGTTGAAGAAGCACTACGGCCGTTGGATGGACATCGTACGGTCACTGGAGCTAGAATCATGCATATTGACTAAGTTGACAAAGCCCTCCGTCCCCGTCAACTTAGTAGGCCCACAAGTCAGCCTACCACTATACTATGTCCCAGCTAGCAGGGGGAGTATTCATTTTTTTGTGCGTAATAAGGAGGCACTTCCTTGCGTGTGAAGATATAGCTGGTGGGTCCGAGCTGACAGCGGCGGTAATATTTTTTTCACGAAATACAGAGGCCCTTTCAGTGGGTCCCAGATGTTAGGTGGAGGAATCATTATTTTGCGCGTAATAAGGAGGCATTTCCTTGCGTGCGGCCATGGACCCAGTTGTCAGCCTCTCCACGTATAGTCCACTTCAGATGCATGTCGGTCCTTGACCATGTTGACCAGGCCGCACCGAGAGCACCAGGGCAGTGGACTACGACGAGGCCTAGGAAGGGAACGACACGGAGGCATGGAAGAGTCGGCAGTTGTTTCCCGCGTGGAGGGAAGTACGACTGTACGAGGGTTTACTGGTTTGTCTGCCCGTCGCCGGAGAATAACAACAGGTGTGGGTGAGTAGAGGGATGGCTAAGCCAGTGATGGTATGGTGGGGTGATGAGGCCTGCGCGGCAGCACAGCCGGCCGCAGGGAGGAGGGAGCAAGCAGTCCCGCTGGCGCTTGTTTGAGTGGCTGGAGCAGGAAGAGCAGAGATTGAAGAAGCATGATGGCCGTTGGATGGACATCCAACAGTCACTGCTTGTGCGTCAACCTTTTTTTAGGAAAGTCTCAAATCTATGGAAAACAGCATACATCCCATCTGCCATTATTTTTAATAATTTACAGCCCATTTGCTAATTCTTAAGGGTTTTTTTTGGAGCCCATATTCTTTTTGTTAGCATTACAGCCCATATTGTAGCCACGGTTAAAAAATTGTAGGAAATTTTGCATATTTCGGTGCGGTCCGAACTGTTTTTAATCCCAAAATTTCGAGTCACATTCAAACTGATTTTAAAAATAAATGTATATCAATATAAAATCCAACAAATTGTCCACGCATAAAAATCAATGCAATTTAAAATCTCTAAGTGAAAAAAAGAAATTTGAAACTAATTGCCGGTTTGATGTGTTTTAAAAATGTACAACCCATTTCTCATTACTGATAGGCCATTTTCTCGGCCAGCCGAATGAAGCTCTCCTCGTTTTGAAAGATTTGCAGCCCAACAGGCCTGACAAAGCGATTTACTTGGCAAATCACAAAAAAACTAGGCTGTGGCCGTGGACCCAGCTGCGGCCGTGGACCCAGCTGTCAGCCTCTCCACGTATAGTACTCTTTTGATGGAAGTCGGTCGTTGACCACATTGACCACACCGCGCCGAGAGAACCAAGGCGGTGGACGACGGCGAGGCCTAGGAAGGGGACGACGCGGAGCCGGGGAAGACGCGACAGTGGATGCCCACGCGGAGAGGAGTACGAGGGTTCACTGGTTCGGCTGTGGTGTGAGCCTGTCATCGCCGCAGAATAATAAGGGGTGTGGGTGAGTAGAGTGATGCCCTGGCCAGCAGTGGGAGTAGTAGGGGGCGGTGAGGCCTCCGCAGCATCACAGCCAGCCACGGGAGGCAGGAGCATGTGGCACGACCGGCGCTGGTTTGGGCGGCTGGAGCAAGAAGACCAGAGGTTGAAGAAGCACTAGGGCCGTTGGATGATGTTGGGGAACGTAGCAGAAATTCAAAATTTTTCCTACGTGTCACCAAGATCTATCTATGGAGAAACCAGCTATGAGTAGAAGGAGAGTGCATCTACATACCCTTGTAGATCGCTAAGCGGAAGCATTCAAGAGAACGGGGTTGAAGGAGTCGTACTCGTCATGATCCAAATCACCGGAGATCCTAGTGCCGAACGGACGGCACCTCCGCGTTCAACACACGTACAGCCTGGTGACGTCTCCCATGCCTTGATCCAGCAAGGAGAGAGGGAGAGGTTGAGGAAGACTCCATCCAGCAGCAGCACGACGGCGTGGTGGTGGTGGAGGAGCGTGGCAATCCTGCAGGGCTTCGCCAAGCACCACGAGAGAGGAGGACGACTTGGGAGAGGGGGAGGGCTGCGCCAGAACTTCGTCTTTTTTGCTCCCATGCGTCTCCCCACTATATATAGGGGTGGAGGGGCTGGTTTCTTGCCCTCCAAGTCCATTGGGGCGTTGGCCAAGGTGGGAGGAAAGAAATCCCATCATTTCCTTCCCCACCGATTGTTATCCCCCCTTTTTAGGGATCTTGATCTTATCCCTTCGGGATATGATCTTATTCCTTCTAAGGGGGGATCTTGGTGCGCCTTGACCAGGGGTGTGGGGCCTTGCCCCCACTACCCACGTTCATGTGGGTCCCCCCATGCAGGTGGGCCCCACTCCGGAACCTTCTAGAACCTTCCTGGTACAATACCGAAAAATCCCGAACATTTTCCGGTGGCCAAAATAGGACTTCCCATATATAAATCTTTACCTCCGGACCATTCCGGAACTCCTCGTGACATCCGGGATCTCATCCGGGACTCCGAACAACATTCGGTAACCACATACAAACTTCCTTTATAACCCTAGCGTCATCGAACCTTAAGTGTGTAGACCCTACGGGTTCGGGAGACATGCAGACATGACCGAGACGTTCTTCGGTCAATAACCAACAGCGGGATCTGGATACCCATGATGGCTCCCACATGTTCCACGATGATCTCATCGGATGAACCACGATGTCAAGGACTTAATCAATCCCGTATTCAATTCCCTTTGTCTATCGGTATGTTACTTGCCCGAGATTCGATCGTCGGTATCCAATACCTTGTTCAATCTCGTTACCGGCAAGTCACTTTACTCGTTCCGTAACACATCATCCCGTGATCAACTCCTTGGTCACATTGCGCATATGATGATGTCCTACCGAGTGGGCCCAGAGATACCTCTCCGTTTACACGGAGTGACAAATCCCAGTCTCGATCCGCACAAAACAATAGATACTTTCGGAGATACCTGTAGTGCACCTTTATAGTCACCCAGTTACGTTGTGACGTTTGATACACCCAAAGCACTCCTACGGTATCCAGGAGTTACACGCTCTCATGGTCGAAGGAAGAGATACTTGACATTGGCAAAGCTCTAGCAAATGAACTACACGATCTTTTGTGCTAGTCTTAGGATTGGGTCTTGTCCATCACATCATTCTCCTAATGATGTGATCCCGTTATCAACGACATCCAATGTCCATAGCCAGGAAACCATGACTATCTGTTGATCACAATGAGCTAGTCAACTAGAGGCTCACTAGGGACATATTGTGGTCTATGTATTCACACGTGTATTACGATTTCCGGATAATACAGTTATAGCATGAATAAAAGACAATTATCATGAACAAGGAAATATAATAATAATACTTTTATTATTGCCTCTAGGGCATATTTCCAACAAACACTTCTTGAAATTTTGTAAGGGATCATCTTATTTACTACCGTCGTCCTAAGTAAACAAGATGCATAATCATAATAAACATCACATGCAATCAAATAGTGACATGATATGGCCAATATCATTTTGCTCCTTTTGATCTTCATCTTCGGGGCTCCATGATCATCATCGTCACCGGCATGACACCATGATCTCCATCATCATGATCTCCATCATCGTGTCTTCATGAAGTTGTCACGCCAACGACTACTTCTACTTCTATGGCTAACGCGTTTAGCAATAAAGTAAAGTAAGTTACATGGCGTTCTTCAATGACACGCAGGTCATACAATAAATTAAGACAACTCCTATGGCTCCTGCCGGTTGTCATACTCATCGACATGCAAGTCGTGAATCCTATTACAAGAACATGATCAATCTCATACATCACATATATCATTCATCACATCCTTTTGGCCATATCACATCACATAGCATACCCTGCAAAAACAAGTTAGACGTCCTCTAATTGTTGTTTGCATGTTTTATGTGGCTGCTATGGGTTTCTAGCAAGAACGTTTCTTACCTACGCAAAACCACAACGTGATATGCCAATTGCTATTTACCCTTCATAAGGACCCTTTTCATCGAATCCGTTCCGACTAAAGTGGGAGAGACTGGCACCCGCTAGCCACCTTATGCACCAAGTGCATGTCAATCGGTGGAACCTGTCTCACGTAAGAGTACGTGTAAGGTCGGTCCAGGCCGCTTCATCCCACAATACCGTCGAAACAAGATTGGACTAGTAACGGTAAGCATATTGAACAACATCAACGCCCACAACTACTTTGTGTTCTACTCGTGCAAAGAATCTACGCAATAGACCTAGCTCATGATGCCACTGTTGGGGAACGTAGCAGAAATTCAAAATTTTCCTACGTGTCACCAAGATCTATCTATGGAGAAACCAGCAACGAGGGGAAGGAGAGTGCATCTACATACCCTTGTAGATCGCTAAGCGGAAGCGTTCAAGAGAACGGGGTTGAAGGAGTCGTACTCGTCGTGATCCAAATCACCGGAGATCCTAGTGCCGAACGGACGGCACCTCCGCGTTCAACACACGTACAGTCCGGTGACGTCTCCCACGCCTTGATCAAGCAAGGAGAGAGGGAGAGGTTGGGGAAGACTCCGTCCAGCAGCAGCACGACGGCGTGGTGGTGGTGGAGGAGCGTGGCAATCCTGCAGGGCTTCGCCAAGCACCACGGGAGAGGAGAACTTGTGAGAGGGGGAGGGCTGCGCCAGAACTTCGTGTATAGCTCCCATGCGCCTCCCCACTATATATAGGGGTGGAGGGGCTGGTTTCTTGCCCTCCAAGTCCATTGGGGCGTTGGCCAAGGTGGGAGGAAAGAAATCTCATTATTTCCTTCCCCACCGATTGTTATCCCCCCTTTTTAGGGATCTTGATCTTATCCCTTCGGGATATGATCTTATTCCTTCTAAGGGGGGATCTTGGTGCGCCTTGACCAGGGGTGTGGGGCCTTTCCCCCACTACCCACGTCCATGTGGGTCCCCCCATGCAGGTGGGCCCCACTCCGGAACCTTCTAGAACCTTCCCGGTACAATACCGAAAAATCCCGAACATTTTCCGGTGGCCAAAATAGGACTTCCCATATATAAATCTTTACCTCCGGACCATTTCGGAACTCCTCGTGACGTCCGGGATCTCATCCGGGACTCCGAACAACATTCGGTAACCACATACAAACTTCCTTTATAACCCTAGCGTCATCGAACCTTAAGTGTGTAGACCCTACGGGTTCGGGAGACATGTAGACATGACCGAGACGTTCTCCGGTCAATAACCAACAGCGGGATCTGGATATCCATGATGGCTCCCACATGTTCCACGATGATCTCATCGGATGAACCACGATGTCAAGGACTTAATCAATCCCGTATTCAATTCCCTTTGTCTATCGGTATGTTACTTGCCCGAGATTCGATCGTCGGTATCCAATACCTTGTTCAATCTCGTTACCGGCAAGTCACTTTACTCGTTCCGTAACACATCATCCCGTGATCAACTCCTTGGTCACATTGCGCATATGATGATGTCCTACCGAGTGGGCCCAGAGATACCTCTCCGTTTAGACGGAGTGACAAATCCCAGTCTCGATCCGCATAAAACAATAGATACTTTCGGAGATACCTGTAGTGCACCTTTATAGTCACCCAGTTACGTTGTGACGTTTGATACACCCAAAGCACTCCTACGGTATCCAGGAGTTACACGCTCTCATGGTCGAAGGAAGAGATACTTGACATTGGCAAAGCTCTAGCAAACGAACTACACGATCTTTGTGCTAGGCTTAGGATTGGGTCTTGTCCATCACATGATTCTCCTAATGATGTGATCCCGTTATCAACGACATCCAATGTCCATGGTTAGGAAACCGTAACCATCTATTGATCAACGAGCTAGTCAACTAGAGGCTTACTAGGGACATGGTGTTGTCTATGTATCCACACATGTATCTGAGTTTCCTATCAATACAATTATAGCATGGATAATAAACAATTATCATGAACAAGGAAATATAATAATAATCAATTTATTATTGCCTCTAGGGCATATTTCCAACAGATGAACATCATATGGTAACTGGAGCTAGAATCGTTCATACTGACTAAGTTGACAAAGCCCTCCGTCCCCGTCAACTTGGTAGGCCCACAAGTCAACCTCCCACTATGCTGGGTTCCAGCTGGCAGGGGGAGTATTCATTTTTTTGTGCGTAATAAGGAGGCACTTCCTTGCGTGTGAAGATAGCTGGTGGGTCCGACCTGTCAGCAGGGGGCACGTTTTTTTCACAAAATACAGAGGCCCTTCCGATGGGTCCCAGATGTCAGTAACGGTAACGACAAGTCTTCATCAAAGGAAGAACATCCCGGAGACGAGCTATCGCCTCACGGGCAGCCATCTGCATAGCATGCTTCTCCGTAGGCATGGCTCTCCCCAAGAACCGGAAGCGGCGTAACTCAACACGCCCTCCCTTGAATTGCACCGCGGCCTGGTGTATTGACAGACTGTCGTTGATCTTGTGCTGGTAGAGTGTGAAGACTGGGCGCACTGATGGCCCCATCGCGATCTGGACGATGAGGGAGAGGAGCTTGACAAACCCCTCAGGCACGTTGGCGAACACCTGTGACTCATAGTCTTTGCCAGCCATGTACAAAAGTAGGCAAAAATTCTGAATGGTCAGATCATAAATTTATGCTGACTGTCAGAAAATGACTACATTTGCAAAAATATGAATTAACTCTATTATGCAACAACCGATTAGCGATCGCACCTAGTGGCTTCCTACAGCCAGCCTTGCTCTGGTACCAAGTTTGTCACGACCGATTTTTCAATAAAATACTTATTGAGAAATCGATCTTTTGATTCCAGTATAGGAAGAGTTATCCTTACTGGTAGACAAATACTTGATACAGAAGGCCAGTAGCATTAAATATATTACAGGGTTGAGCTGAGGTTGCTCAACAATTTATTACAAATGCGCCAATATTGTACATAAGGGCGGTTATGAAACAAGGGTGTGGTGGCATACTACTGACTCGAGATAAAAGTGGTGGTGGATATGTTACAGTGGAGTGGATAACATGACTCCTAAACTGGCGGCTCATCGAGCGTCGAGGTGAGGTTCGATGAATCTATTCGGGTAGCGGAAGCGGATATAATACAGTGACCAAATCCAGGGTCGTACGGGACTGACTAGGACTCCTCTAGGCGTCGGACTCGCTATCGAACTCTTCATCCATGAGATTGCCTTCATCAACATCTGGCCAAATCAACAAGCCAGGTGAGTACTTTGAAAGTACTCGCAAGACAGTTCGGACATAAGATATAACAAATGCAAGCATGAATGCGTCATGAGAAAATAGCAATGCACACTCAAATAATAAATATTGCATGACATGATAAGTATAAAGGAAGTCGGGTGGTAGTCCTCCCGAAATCCCAACAAAACAATTGAAGCCGATCGGGTGTCTGGAGCGACGCCTCGAAGGGTGAACAAATAAATTATCATGCCGCAGTCGGGCGTCTGAGCGACACCACATAAAGGGCTTATATTGAAAGTAAATAACATGCGTACCACAGTCAGACGTCTGAGCGACATCGCAGAAAGGGCTTACATTGAAAGTAAATAACAAGCGTGCCACAGTCGGACGTCTGAGCGACATCGCAGAAAGGGCTTATATTGAAAGTAAATAGCAAGCACGCCACAGTCGGACGTCTGAGCGACATCACAGAAAGGGCTTATATCGAAAGTAAATAACAAGCGTGCCACAGTCGGACGTCTGAGCGACATCGCAGAAAGGGCTTATATTTCATTATTCATATCTGATAAATTCACGAGGATATAACACTCACAGGAAATATTCAACACATAATAATAAACGGGTTAGTCCATCCATAGGAATAAACATTTAGCCGGACTTAACACTCATGTGGTTCACCGGAGTTTTGTCACCGAGACTGACACTTGACAAGGTAAGCTGAACACAGTACTTGGACATGGATAAGTTGATTCAAAGGATTTTTGACTCTGCAGAGTTTGTACTAATTATCCACAGCCAACGGATTTCCGTAGTCACGAAGGACTAGTTCCGTTTACGGTATTTTGGTAGAAACACATCTAACCAGTACACACCCATCCCACCTCATGATGCCAGGAATCACCCTAGACAACGTTCAAGAAAAACTTTGAGACGGGGAGATCACAATCTCGAATAGCATGGGATCAAATTTAAATACGCGCGCTCTAAGGGGTGCCCCCCTCTTGGTCCCAACCGGAAACACCCATGCCCCCTGACCGGATGACTGGCTTTAATCCAGGGCCATGGAACCCTCATTACGGCCTCTCTATTTGGTGTGTACCAGGAAAGAGGTTTGCGACTTCCTAAGCCATATCCCTTGCGGAAAACATGTGGTAGTACAGGAAGGGTAAATGGATGGAAACGTGACTTGATTCACGTTGACACTGGAGTCAAATAGTCTGGCATAAGACTGGCATGCTACAACACTGCCATCTTACCCATTCTCATGCCATCACATGGCCATGCAAACTCATATCCAACAACTTATGGATTTTTGAAACTCACTTGCCTCTACTTTGCATGTAATATAACTTTTATCGAAATGCTCATGCCATGATACTACTTAATGCAAACATGCCAAAGACACTCATCATATCAAAAGTTCAAACATGCTTGCCTGGTTCGGAGTAGTCGTAGTCTAGCTCGGCGAAGTTCGCGGTTCCGTCACCTCCTCCGGTATCTACGTGATAAGAAAAATACGTACTAACGTAAATACCGAGGGTGCACAAAAAAAGTGTTCCAAATATTTTTCAAATAAATATGAAAAAAACTAGACAGAAGAATAGAGATGACAGAAAAAGAATTAATCAAAAATCAGTTTCTGTTTAAAAGTTATAAAGGTTTTAATCCAGGGACTCATCTGTAATGAAACAGAAAGTATCCAGGGGCCAACTTATAAAAACAGAAAACGCTTCGGCTAAAAAGCCGTCAACTGCAAAGGGAGACGTACTTTGCCCGAAGGCGTTTTCAGAAAACGGTTTGAAAAAAGAAAATACTAACGAGGGGTCCCACCCATCAGGTTTGAAATTTCAAACGGGGGGAGAAACAGAGCTCGTCGGCGCCCGAGAGCTGCGGTGGTCACCGGCGGCAATCCACGGCGAGTTAGGAGGATCGGAGAGTACCTGCGTGATCAGCGTGACCTTCTGCGTCTGTGGGTGGTGGTGGTGGTCGTCGGCGAGCGCCACGTCGACGGCGGTCCTTGCTCCGGCGGACGGCGGCTCGGGTGAAGTTGGATCTCGTCGAGGAGGGCTGCGGAGGTCAAATTGAAGCCTGGGTTAGATCACTGGGTGCTCTGGGAGACTACTGACGAGGTTTGGGTGGCGGGGATGGCCTCACCGGAGTGGATCGAGCTGGTGGCTGAGGCGGATCGGGGCGGCCGGAGTTGGGGGAGGAGACCTCCTCGAGGTCCTCCTGGTGGCTTGGCGGGGTTCTGGTGAGGAGTAGAGGTGGTGCGTGCTTGAGAACAAGCTCGGGACCCCTTTTTATAGGTGATCCGAGGCGGTGGCCGTGAACGGGGATCTCCGGCGATGGTTACGGCGGTGCAGTGCTTGGTCGGGAGATTAGGGGGTTGGGCATCAACGTGGAGGTCCACGGGTTCTGTTTAGAAGCTAAACCAGGTTGGATTAGGCGCGCATGGGTGGTTTCGACAGAACGGGGCGGCGTGGGTCCGTCGGCGGCAGAGGGCGCGCCCTGTGCTTGCCGGGCCACGGCGACGGTGCTACGGTGTGCGCTGGCATGCAGAAGGCCACGCGGAGGGCTAGGGGGCGTTGGGCGGCGGCGGACGGCGTAGCGAGCTGGCGCTGGCTCCCGTTGGCCGTCACGGGTGGCTCTGCTACCGCAGAAGCTGCCGGCATCGGTGATGCTCGCCACCACCGACACCTGCGCCCGTCCAAGAGAGCATGCGGTGCTCTGGTCAAGGAGGAGAGGCCGTGCGCAACGCACCAGGGTGCACTGGTGATCGATGACAAGGCACTGAGGAAAAACGACACTGACAAAACTCTGAAATTCTGAATTTTACTGAATATGCACAGTAACAGTACCGACCAAGTGTTTGATGAAATGATTCAAGCATGAGAAAAATTTATCTGGGGCTGATCTTTGGTGTGGTGGCCTCTCAAAGCACCTGGGGGCTGCCTGAATTTTGGTGGAATTTATGGAGAAAGGAAAATATGAATTTCACCAAAAATGATGAATCTGGTCCAAACTTGCAAAGGTTGAAACTTGAAAATTTTGAAAAGAGGAAGAGTGGATCTTGATGGATCTAGGTTGGGGGTGTTAAGGACTATCCAGAGGAGTTGGTTTGAGATCAAAACTCAAAGGAAATCAAGTACTTCTTTGTAAATCATCTAGGCTCAAAATAAATGACATAATTGTTTTTGGGGAAAAATAAATGAAATAAAATTCAAAAATGGGTTGGACCTGTTGAAACAGAATGTTTGGATTGCCCCAAAGTGGAGGGAGGGGTTTTGGAAGAAATTACCACATGAGGCATGGAAAAACCATGGGTGGTTTAAAAACAAAAGAGTAGCCCCAAAACCCATAGGGTTTCTTTTTAAAAGAAAATAAATTCCAAAAAATATATTTGAGATGGGAAAAAATCAGAAGAAAGGTTTTTAATAACCAAACACCAGGGTTGAAGAAGATACAAAAAAAAATAAAAATCCTTGCCATGGGGAAAAGTTTTGAGAGAGAGAGGTTTTTGGAAGGATTTAAATGACCTTCTTCAAATCAAACAAAGTTTTTGTTGAAAACTAAATAATTTTTTTTGAAGTGTCACAACACCTACCCCCTTAGGAAAAATCTCGTCCCCGAGATTTCAGCTGATCCTCAAATAAGTGTGGGTGCTCTGTCCGAAGAAAATCCTCTCTTTCCCAAGTTGCTTCATTCTCAGTGTGATTGCTCCACAGAACTATGAAAAACTTGATGGTTTTCTGTCGGGTCCTCCTTTCAGACTCCTCTAATTTTTTTATTGGATGTTCCCGATAGGTGAGGTCTAGTTGCACGTCAATATTTTCATGGGATACTTGCTTCTCTGGGTTGCTCACGCACTTCCTCAACTGCGAGACGTGGAACACGTCGTGGACATCGGATAATTCTTCGGGTAAGTCTAGCTGGTAGGCTACCGTGCCTCTTCGTGCCACTATACAGAATGGTCCGATGAATCTTGGTGCTAGCTTTCCCTTAACCTTGAATTGTTGCAGGCCCCTCATAGGAGATACTCGTAGGTACACAAACTCACCGGGTTCAAAACTGACTCCCCGATGTTTTGGATCGTAATAACTCTTCTGTCGACTTTGAGCTGTCTTGAGTCGATCCCTAATTATCTTAACTTTCTCCTCAGCCTCCTTGAGCATGTCTGGGCCGAATATATGGCTGTCTCCGGTTTCTGACCAATTTAGCGGGGAACGACATCTCCGCCCGTACAGAGCTTCAAATGGTGCCATTTGCAGGCTGGCTTGGTAACTGTTGTTGTATGCGAACTCTGCGTATGGCAAGCTTTCTTCCCAACTAGTTCCATAAGTGAGGACACATGCTCTCAGCATGTCTTCTAGAATTTGGTTTACGCGTTCAGTTTGTCCATCACTCTGGGGATCGTATGCGGTACTAAACGCCAGTTGAGTTCCCAGAGCTTGTTGTAATTGATCCCAAAATCAGGAGACGAATTGAGTGCCTCTGTCTGATATTATAGTCTTTGGAACTCCATGTAAGCAGACGATACGGGAAAGATAAAGCCTGGCAAGCTTCTGATGGTGTGGGTTGTCTTCACAGGGATGAAGTGTGCCACCTTAGTCAGTCTATCTGTGATGACCCAAATGGTATCATTCCCGTGTCGTGACCGAGGTAGTCCAACAATAAAATCCATTCCAATCTCGTCCCATTTCCACTCGGGTATCTTATTTGGTTGTAATAGTTCGGCCGGTTTCTGGTGCTCTGCCTTGATACATTGACATGAGCCACAACATGCAATGAACGTGGCTATGTCCCTTTTTATACCGTGCCACCAAATTTTTTCCTGAAGATCCTTGTACATTTTTGTTCCTCCAGGATGGATTGAATACGGAGCGGTGTGCCCTTCAACTAAAATTTGCTGTTTAAGGTCCTCGATATTTGGTACGCAAAGCCTATCTCCGTACCACAATATTCCCTGCTCGTCTATGATGAATTCTGAGGCCTTGCCCGAACTCACTTTCCGTTTTATGCCTTCAATGCTGGGGTGCCCATGCTGAGCCTCCTTAATCTTTTCTATCAGGGTAGGCTGTATTTTCAAATTCGACACACTGCCTTCGGTGACCACCATTAAGTTGAGTTTAGCAAACTCCTGCCGAAATTCAGGTCTCAGGTTTGGTAGGTTGTCATTGTCTGAGCTAGGGTTCCGACTAGGAGCATCCACCACTACATTTGCTTTTCCTGGATGATAGTGGATTCCAACATCATAATACTTCACTAATTCCAACCAGCGTCGTTGCCGTAAATTGAGTTCCGGTTGTGTGAAAATATACTTGAGGCTCTTATGGTCTGTGTATATTTCACAACGATTTCCAAGTAGGAAGTGTCTCCACTCTTTGAGTGCATGGATGACTGCTGCCAACTCCAAGTCATGAGTAGGATAATTTTCTTCATGCTTGCGAAGTTGTCTGGAAACATACGCGACTACCTTGCCTTCTTGCATCAATACGCATCCGAGGCCCTTCTGGGATGTGTCACAATACACCTCAAAATTCTTGTGTATGTCTGGCACAATTAATACTGGTGCCGTCGTTAATTTCCTTTTTAGTTCTTGGAAACTTTTCTCGCAAGCTTCCGTCCATTCAAACTTCTTGTCCTTCTTGAGTAACTGCATCATTGGCTTTGCTATGGTGGAGAATCCTTCAATAAATCTTCGGTAGTATCCTGCCATTCCCAAGAAACTTCGTACATCCGTTACGCTCGCTGGTGGCTTCCAGCCAAGTACGGCCTTGACCTTTTCCGGGTCTACGACAATACCTTCTTGGGTCAGTACATGGCCCAGAAAACCTACCTGTCTTAGCCAAAATTCACACTTGCTGAACTTGGCGTACAATTGATGTTTCCTTAGTTCTCCTAGTACGATTCTGAGATGTTCAGCGTGCTCTTCTAGTGTCTTGGAGTATATCAGAATATCATCGATGAATACCACAAAAAACTTGTCCATAAACTTCATAAATACCTTGTTCATGAGGTGAACAAAATATGTGGGGGCGTTTGTTAATCCAAACGGCATTACTGTGAACTCATACAATCCGTATCTGGAGGTGAAGGCTGTATTGGGGATATCTTCTGTTCGCACTTTTAATTGATGGTATCCCGACCTTAAGTCAATATTTGAGAAGACCTTGGCCTGAGCGAGCTGATCAAATAAATCATTTATCCGTGGCATCGGGTATTTGTTCTTGATTGTGACCATGTTAAGTGCTCGATAGTCTATACACAATCTCAGTGTCCCATCCTTTTTCTTGGCAAATAAAATTGGTGAACCCCAAGGTGAGGAGCTGGCTCGTATATATCCTTTGTCCAGTAATTCTTTTATTTGCTTCTTCAATTCTACCAACTCGGATGGTGCCATTCTGTATGGTTTCTTGTATATGGGGGCGGTTCCGGGTGCTAGCTCAATGCTGAATTCTATCTCTCGGTCTGGTGGCATGCCTGGTAGTTCTTCGGGAAATACATCTGGAAATTCACACACTACTGGAACTTTGCTTAACTCAGAAACGTCCACCTTGTTCAATCTCGATTGCCGAGATATTTGTCTCTCTTTGGCTGAAACTTTTATTGTCTTCCCGTGATGGTGGGTGAGAATTGCGGTCCGGTTGAAGCAGTCAATAAATCCTTTGTTGGTGGTTAACCAATCCATCCCTAAGATGACATCCAGTCCTTTATTTTCCAATACAATAAGGTTGGCGTGAAACTTCAATCCTTCAAATTCAATAACCACACCTTGGCAGTAGCTCTGAGTCACTTGCTTAATCCCAGGGGACTTGATAGTCATGGATTTTTCCAAGGGAAGCATCGAAAAATTATTTTGCAAAGCAGACCTCTTCGAAATGAACGAGGGAGAAGCTCCAGAATCAAACAAAACCGTGGCAGGTATTGTGTTGATAGGGAACGTACCGAGTACGATATCTGGGGCATTTTGCGCTTCTTCTCTGGTCACGTGGTTCAGATGACCCTTCCTGTGGTTGTTATTGGGGTTGAAATTGTTTCGCTTGGGCGCTGAATTATTGCCACCGTTGTTCGGCTTTGGGGTTGAGTTCCATGGCTTGGGGCATTGCTTGGTATAGTGCCCTTCTTCTCCACAAGCGTAGCAAGTAACGCCTGGGCGATATGTGAACTCCTTGTCCCTTGCATGGAAATTCTTGATTGGGTGTGAGACGTTTGTCGTGGGTTTGTGTGTCCCACTTTTCTGAAAACCCGTCTTGCTTCGGTGGTTGCGAGCAAGGGTAGTCTGGTCCCTTTTGCGCTTGCGGAAATCCTCCAAGCTGCGTCGCTCATTTTCCAAGGTAATAGCCTTATCCACCAGTGTTTTGAAATCTGGGAAGGTGTGCACAACCAGCTGGCATCTAAGCGCGGGTGCCAGACCGTCCAGGAATTTTTCCATCTTCTTGCTTTCAGTCATACGCTCTTCGTTGGCGTAGTGAGACAACAGAGTAAACTGACTGTTGTATTCTGACACCGTCATGGTCCTTTGTTTGAGGTCATCAAACTCTCTCTTCTTGATCTTCATAACACTTTTAGGAATGTGCGCCCCATGAAAACCTTCTTTGAACTCCTCCCAGGTTATATCATTTTCGTTGGGGTGCATGTGTAGGAAATTTTCCCACCATGATGAAGCTGCTCCAGTGAGATAGCGTGGTGCATATAGTACCTTGTCACGTTCTGAACACTATGCAATAATTAATTTTCTTTCCATGTCTCGAAGCCAATCATCGGCCTCAAGAGGTTTGTCAGTATGGGAAAATGTTGGGGGATGCGTCATCTGTAGCTCAGACAATTTGGATTGCTGCTGATACTGTCCACGGTGATTTCCCATATTGATGACTTGGTTCATCATTTCCTGATGTTGTTGCTGACTCTGTTCATAAAGGCGGCATACTTGGGAAAATGCTGTTTCACTGCCCTGTTGACTCGACTGCCCCTGTGTGAAATTGTTGCTTGTTTGTGTGCCATAATTTTCCTCTGGCGGATTTGGCATGGAGCGCGTCCCAGGACGAGACATTTTTTACTCTGGGGATACATTTTGTAAAACTCATAAGAAAAGAAATTTAGTCGCAAAAATCAATAAACTTATAAAGACGGGAAATTTTTAAATGCTCCAAGATTTTTCAAGAGAATAATCGATTGCGCACGGAGAAGGACTGCTCTTTACATATCTTACATCAATTCCCGTTTGGCGCGCGAAGCACAGCTACGGGATGCGGACGCTCGTCCGCATCCAACCGTGGTGGTGGCGCGGCCGGGGAGTGGCCGGAGTGGCGCCGGCGACGAGCTCGGCGGCGGCCGGAGCTCGGACAAGCGCGGGTTCGGGGTTCTGGTGCACGGCAGGTCCAGCTGGTGGTCGGGGTCATCTCCTGGGAGCAAACCGAGCACTATGACGCGCCCAGGCACGAGCTACGGTGTCTGCAGCCATGATGGCGACATGGCCGGTGGCGGTGAGCTTCGGCCTCGGTCGAAACGGCGGCTATGGTGATCGAGAGGCATGGGGAGGAGGGGCAAACAACGGAAGAGCTCACAGCAGTTGCAGCACGTGTCGCAGAGGGCTCGGGGAGAGGCCGGAGCAGTCGGGGCGGCGATGGAGATCTCCGGCGTCGGGAGGTTGAAGACGACGGCGTGGAGACGCTCGGGGCCGTCCGGCGTTGCACAGCTCGACGAGGAGGAAGAGGGGTACTAGGCGGAGCTCTTGGGCACCTCAGGGCGTCGCCGGGATGGCGGTGTCCGCGGTGGTGGCGAGCGGCGGCGACGGAGGTGTTCGGGCGGAAAGAACAGAGGAGGGTGAGAGTGTTCGGGGGAGAGAGTGGGAGAGCCAGACGGCTCTGGGGGTTGCGTGGCGTCATCCGGACGCGTCGAGGAGGAGCCAGGCAGGGAGGGAGGGAGGAGGTGGCCGGGCGCGTGCCGGTGCGCGGTGGCCACACGCCTCGCGTCCTTCTGGCGCGAGGTGGGAGACGGTGGTGGCTCGGGATGGGCTGGGCCAGGTAAGTGGGCCACCAGATGGGCTGCGCAGGTAACCTCAGGTGGGTTTTTCTCTCTCTCTATTTGTCTAATTCTTCTCTGTTTTTCTATTTCTTCTGTAGTGTCAGGGCTTTATTAAAAATACTTAGGCACACTCAAAAATCATGAAACTTGCTCAAGCCCACTATTTGGAATATATCCAACAGTAAACATTTAAGTTTATGATTATTTGGATATTTAAAATATTTTATAGCATTTAAATGTCCAAATGCAAATAGAGTATGATTTAATTCAGAGCCCAAATAGGTCATGGAAAAATGTGCATCACCTCTGGTTACTGTTTACAGCATTTTCCATAAATGATGAACATTTTTTTAAAACCATTTGGATTTAATGAAAATATTTTAGGTGAACCTAGTGAATTCCTTTGATGCTAGGGTTTAAAGAATGCCCATTTCAAGTTCATTTGAAACTTAAACATGATGACACTCATGAGGCTAGCCTAGTGCATTGCCAGAAGCTAGGGATGTGACATCTGATGGCTGGACGTACCAAGGAAGCAAGAAGCTCTGACATACAAGGGAATCCCCAGGTGGTCTCTGATAACGATCGCAATACCTATTTTAAATACCCATACGTAGCTTGCCCTTGGATATGACATGTCAAATAGTCCTATTTTTTGCTTATTGCACTACTTGTATCCGTATGCTGCGGCGTATTATTTAATAACAATGCATAGCGTTCGTCTATTATTGCATTACATTTTCTTTTTTCCTTGTCTGCTTATTTACGACAAATTGCAACCATACATTCTGGTACGACTAGTACGCCAGGGGCTTCAGTATACCCCATCAATACGGCGTGAGAAGTCCGAACACTTTCGACAGTGCGGCACCCCAAACTTATAGCATTATATGCTGTTGGGGAACGTAGTAATTTCAAAAAATTTCCTACGCACACGCAAGGATCATGGTGATGCATAGCAATGAGAGGGGAGAGTATTGTCCACGTACCCTCGTAGACCGTAAGCGAAAGCGTTATGACAACGCGGTTGATGTAGTCGTACATCTTCACGATCCGACCGATCCAAGTACCGAACGTACGTCACCTCCGAGTTCAGCACACGTTCAGCTCGATGACGATCCCCGGACTCCGATCTAGCAAAGTGTCGGGGATGAGTTCCGTCAGCACGACGACGTGGTGATGATGATGATGTTCTACCGGCGCAGGGCTTTGCCTAAACTCCGCGACGATATGATCGAGGTGGAATATGGTGGAGGGGGGCACCGCACACGGCTAAGGAACGATCACGTAGACCAACTTGTGTGTTCTAGGGTGCCCCCTGCCCCCGTATATAAAGGAGGGAGGGGGGAGGTGCGGCCGGCCCCCAAGGGGTGCGCCTGGAGGAGTCCTAATCCCACCGGGAGTAGGACTCCCCCCTTTTGCCTTGTTGGAGAAGGAAAGGGGGAAGGGGAAAGAGGAAAGGGGGGAGCCGCCCCCCTTCCTTGTCCTATTCGGACTAGGGGGGGAGGGGGCGCGCGGCCTGCCCTGGCCGGCCCTCCTCTTCTCCCTTATGGCCCACTAAGGCTCATTAACCCCTGGGAGGGTTCCGGTAACCCCCCGATGTTCCGGTAAAATCCCGATTTCACCCAGAACCATTCCGATATCCAAATATAGGCTTCCAATATATCAATCTTTATGTCTTGAGCATTTCGAGATTCCTCGTCATGTCCGTGATCACATCCGGGTCTCCGAACAATCTTTGGTACATCAAAACTTATAAACTCATAATGAAACTGTCATCGTACGTTAAGCGTGCGGACCCTACGGGTTCGAGAACTATGTAGACATGACCTAGAACTATTCTCGGTCAATAACCAATAGCGGAACCTGGATGCTCATATTGGCTCCTACATATTCTACGAAGATCTTTATCGGTCAAACCGCATAACAACATATGTTGTTCGCTTTGTCATCGGTATGTTACTTGCCCGAGATTCAATCGTCGGTATCCAATACCTAGTTCAATCTCGTTACTGGCAAGTCTCTTTACTCGTTACATAATGCATCATTCCATAACTAACTCATTAGCTACATTGCTTGCAAGGCTTATAGTGATGTGCATTACCGAGAGGGCCCTGCGATACCTCTCCGACAATCGGAGTGACAAAACCTAATCTCGAAATACGCCAACCCAACATGTACCTTTGGAGACACCTGTAGTACTCCTTTATAATCACCCAGTTACGTTGTGACGTTTGGTAGCACCCAAAGTGTTCCTCCGGTAAACGGGAGTTGCATAATCTCATAGTTATAGGAACATGTATAAGTCATGAAGAAAGCAATAGCAATATACTAAACGATCAAGTGCTAGGCTAACGGAATGGGTCATGTCAATCACATCATTCTCCTAATGATGTGATCCCATTAATCAAATAACAACACATGTCTATGGTTAGGAAACATAACCATCTTTGATTAATGAGCTAGTCAAGTAGAGGCATACTAGTGACTATATGTTTGTCTATGTATTCACACATGTATCATGTTTCCGGTTAATACAATTCTAGCATGAATAATAAACATTTATCATGATATGAGGAAATAAATAATAACTTTATTATTGCCTCTAGGGCATATTTCCTTCAGTCTCCCACTTGCACTAGAGTCAATAATCTAGATTACACAGTAATGATTTTAACACCCATGGAGTCTTGGTGTTGATCATGTTTTGCTCGTGGAAGAGGCTTAGTCAATGGGTCTGCAACATTCAGATCCGTATGTATCTTGCAAATCTCTATGTCTCCCACCTGGACTTGGTCCCGGATGGAATTGAAGCGTCTCTTGATGTGCTTGGTCCTCTTGTGAAATCTGGATTCCTTTGCCAAGGCAATTGCACCAGTATTGTCACAGAAGATCTTCATTGGCCCCGATGCACTAGGTATGACACCTAGATCGGAAATGAATTCTTTCATCCAGACTCCTTCATTTGCTGCTTCTGAAGCAGCTATGTACTCCGCTTCACATGTAGATCCCGCCACGACGCTTTGTTTAGAACTGCACCAACTAACAGCTCCATAGTTTAATAAAATACGTATCCGGTTTGCGATTTAGAATCGTCCGGATCAGTGTCAAAGCTTGCATCGACGTAACCATTTACGACTAGCTCTTTGTCACCTCCATATACGAGAAACATATCCTTAGTCCTTTTCAGGTATCTCAGGATGTTCTTGACCGCTGTCCAGTGATCCACTTTTGGATTACTTTGGTACCTTCCTGCCAAGCTTATTGCTAAGCATACGTCAGGTCTGGTACACAACATTGCATACATGATAGAGCCTATGGCTGAAGCATAGGGAACATCTTTCATTTTCTCTCTATCTTCTGCTGTGGTCGGGCATTGAGTCTGACTCAATTTCACACCTTGTAATACAGGTAAAAATCCTTTCTTTGCCTGATCCATTTTGAACTTTTTCAAAACTTTATCAAGGTATGTGCTTTGTGAAAGTCCAATCAAGCGTCTTGATCTATCTCTATAGATCTTGATGCCCAATATGTAAGTGGCTTCACCGAGGTCTTTCATTGAAAAACTTTTATTCAAGTATCCTTTTATGCTATCCAGAAATTCTATATCATTTCCAATCAATAATATGTCATCCACATATAATATCAGAAATGCTACAGAGCTCCCACTCACTTTCTTGTAAATACAGGCTTCTCCAAAAGTCTGTATAAAACCATATGCTTTGATCACACTATCAAAGCGTTTATTCCAACTTTGAGAGGCTTGCACCAGACCATAAATTGATCGCTGGAGCTTGCACACTTTGTTAGCCCCTTTTGGATCGACAAAACCTTTTGGTTGCATCATATACAACTCTTCTTCTAGAAATCCATTCAAGAATGCAGTTTTGACATCCATTTGCCAAATTTCATAATCATAAAATGCAGCAATTGCTAACATGATTCGGACAGACTTAAGCATCGCTACGGGTGAGAAAGTCTCATCGTAGTCAACCCCTTGAACTTGTCGAAAACCTTTCGCAACAAGTCGAGCTTTATAAAAAGTTATATTACATCAGCGTCAGTCTTCTTCTTAAAGATCCATTTATTCTCAATGGCTTGCTGATCATCGGGCAAGTCAACCAAAGTCCATACTTTGTTCTCATACATGGATCTCATCTCAGATTTCATGGCTTCTAGCCATTTTGTGGAATCTGGGCTCATCATCGCTTCCTCATAGTTTGTAGGTTCACCATGGTCAAGTAACATGACTTCCAGAATAGGATTACCGTACCACTCTGGTGCGGATCTTACTCTGGTTGACCTACGAAGTTCAATAGAAACTTGATCTGAAGTTTCATGATCAATATCATTAGTTTCCTCACTAATTGGTGTAGTTGTCACAGGAACCGGTTCTTGTGATGAACTACTTTCCAATAAGGGAGCAGATACAGTTATCTCATCAAGTTCTACTTTCCTCCCACTCACTTCTTTCGAGAGAAACTCTTTTTCTAGAAAGGATCCGGATTTAGCAACGAAAATCTTGCCTTCAGATCTGTGATAGAAGGTGTACCCAACAGTCTCCTTTGGGTATCCTATGAAGACACATTTCTCCGATTTGGGTTTGAGCTTATCTGGTTGAAGTTTCTTCACATAAGCATCGCAGCCCCAAACTTTAAGAAACAACAACTTTGGTTTCTTGCCAAACCACAGTTCATGAGGTGTCGTCTCAACGGATTTTGATGGTGCCCTATTTAACGTGAATGCGGTCATCTCTAAAGCATAACCCCAAAACGATAGCGGTAAATCAGTAAGAGACATCATAGATCGCACCATATCTAGTAAAGTACGATTACGACGTTCGGACACACCATTTCGTTGTGGTGTTCCGGGTGGCGTGAGTTGCGAAACTATTCCGCATTGTTTCAAATGTAAACCAAACTCGTAACTCAAATATTCTCCTCCACGATCAGATTGTAGAAATTTTATTTTCTTGTTACGATGATTTTCCACTTCACTCTGAAATTCTTTGAACTTTTCAAATGTTTCAGATTTGTGTTTCATTAAGTAGATATACCCATATCTGCTCAAATCATCTGTGAAGGTGAGAAAATAACGATACTCCCCGCGTGCCTCAACATTCATTGGACCACAAACATCAGTATGTATGATTTCCAACAAATCAGTTGCTCGCTCCATAGTTCCGGAGAACGGCGTTTTACTCATATTGCCCATGAGGCACGGTTCGCAAGTACCAAGTGATTCATAATCAAGTGATTCCAAAAACCCATCAGTATGGAGTTTCTTCATGCGTTTTACACCGATATGACCCAAATGGCAGTGCCACAAATAAGTTGCACTATCATTATCAACTTTGCATCTTTTGGTTTCAACACTATGAATATGTGTATTACTACTATCGATATTCAATAAAAATAGACCACTCTTCAAGGGTGCATGACCATAAAAGATATTATTCATATAAATAGAACAACCATTATTCTCTGACTTAAATGAATAACCGTCTCGCATCAAACAAGATCCAGATATAATGTTCATGCTCAACGCTGGCACCAAATAACAATTATTTAGGTCTAAAACTAATCCCGATGGTAGATGTAGAGGTAGTGTGCCGACCGCGATCACATCGACTTTGGAACCATTTCCCACGCGCATCGTCACCTCGTCCTTAGCCAATCTTCGCTTAATCCGTAGTTCCTGTTTCGAGTTGCAAATATTAGCAACAGAACCAGTATCAAATACCCAGGTACTACTGCGAGCATTAGTAAGGTACACATCAATAACATGTATATCACATATACCTTTGTTCACTTTGCCATCCTTCTTATCCGCCAAATACTTGGGGCAGTTCCGCTTCTAGTGTCCAGTCTGCTTGCAGTAGAAGCAATCAGTCTCAGGCTTAGGTCCAGACTTGGGTTTCTTCTCTTGAGCAGCAACTTGTTTGCTGTTCTTCTTGAAGTTCCCCTTCTTCTTCCCTTTTCCCTTTTTCTTGAAACTGGTGGTCTTGTTGACCATCAACACTTGATGCTCCTTTTTGATTTCTACCTCCGCGGATTTTAGCATTGCGAAGAGCTCAGGAATAGTCTTGTCCATCCCTTGCATATTATAGTTCATCACGAAGCTCTTGTAGCTTGGTGGCAATGATTGAAGAATTCTGTCAATGACACTATTATCAGGAAGATTAACTCCCAGTTGAATCAAGTGATTATTATACCCAGACATTTTGAGTATGTGTTCACTGACAGAACTATTCTCCTCCATCTTGCAGCTATAGAACTTATTGGAGACTTCATATCTCTCAATTCGGGCATTTGCTTGAAATATTAACTTCAACTCCTGGAACATCTCATATGCTCCATGACGTTCAAAACGTCGTTGAAGGCCCGTTTCTAAGCCGTAAAGCATGGCACACTGAACTATCGAGTAGTCATCAGCTTTGCTCTGCCAGACGTTCTTAACGTCGTCAGTTGCATCAGCAGCAGGCCTGGCACCCAACGGTGCTTCCAGGACGTAATTCTTCTGTGCAGCAATGAGGATAATCCTCAGGTTACGGACCCAGTCCGTGTAATTGCTACCATCATCTTTCAACTTTGCTTTCTCAAGGAACACATTAAAATTCAACGGAACAACAGCACGAGCCATCTATCTACATTAAACATAGACAAGCAAAATACTATCAGGTACTAAGTTCATGATAAATTTAAGTTCAATTAATCATATTACTTAAGAACTCCCACTTAGATAGACATCCCTCTAATCTTCTAAGTGATTACGTGATCCATATTAACTACACCATGTCCGATCGTCATGTGAGATGGAGTTGTTTCAACGGTGAACATCAATATGTTGATCATATCTACTATATGATTCACGCTCGACCTTTCGGTCTCCGTGTTCCGAGGCCATATCTGTTATATGCTAGGCTCGTCAAGTTTAACCTGAGTATTCCGCGTGTGCAACTGTTTTGCACCCGTTGTATTTGAACGTAGAGCCTATCACACCCGATCATCACGTGGTGTCTCAGCACGAAGAACTTTCGCAACGGTGCATACTCAGGGAGAACACTTCTTGATAATTTTAGCGAGAGATCATCTTAAAATGCTACCGTCAATCAAAGCAAGATAATATGCATAAAGGATAAACATCACATGTAATCAATATAAGTGATATGATATGGCCATCATCATCTTGTGCTTGTGATCTCCATCTCCGAAGCACCGTCGTGATCACCATCGTCACCGGCGCGACACCTTGATCTCCATCGTAGCATCGTTGTCGTCTCGCCAATCTTATGCTTCTACGACTATCGCTACCGCTTAGTGATAAAGTAAAGCATTACAGGGCGTATGCATTTCATACAATAAAGCGACAACCATATGGCTCCTGCCAGTTGCCGATAACTTCGGTTACAAAACATGATCATCTCATACAATAAAATATAGCATCACGTCTTGACCATATCACATCACAACATGCCCTGCAAAAACAAGTTAGACGTCCTCTACTTTGTTGTTGCAAATTTTACGTGGCTGCTACGGGCTGAGCAAGAACCGTTCTTACCTACGCATTAAAACCACAACGATAGTTCGTCAAGTTAGTGCTGTTTTAACCTTCGCAAGGACCGGGCGTACCCACACTCGGTTCAGCTAAAGTGAGAGAGACAGACACCCGCCAGTCACCTTTAAGCACGAGTGCTCGCAATGGTGAAACCAGTCTCGCGTAAGCGTACGCGTAATGTCGGTCCGGGCCGCTTCATCTCACAATACCGCTGAACCAAAGTATGACATGCTGGTAAGCAGTATGACTTGTATCGCCCACAACTCATTTGTGTTCTACTCGTGCAAATAACATCAACGCATAAAACCAGGCTCGGATGCCACTGTTGGGGAACGTAGTAATTTCAAAAAATTTCCTACGCACACGCAAGGATCATGGTGATGCATAGCAACGAGAGGGAGAGTATTGTCCACGTACCCTCGTAGACCGTAAGCGGAAGCGTTATGACAACGTGGTTGATGTAGTCGTACGTCTTCATGATCCGACCGATGCAAGTACCGAACATACGGCACCTCCGAGTTCAGCACACGTTCAGCTCGATGATGATCCCCGGACTCCGATCCAGCAAAGTGTCGGGGATGAGTTCCGTCAGCACAACGGCATGGTGACGATGATGATGTTCTACCGGCCCAGGGCTTCGCCTAAACTCCGCGATGATATGACCGAGGTGGAATATGGTGGAGGGGGGCACATCACACGGCTAAGGAACGATCACGTAGATCAACTTGTGTGTTCTAGGGTGCCCCCCTGCCCCCGTATATAAAGGAGGGAGGGGGAGGTGTGGCCGGCCCCCAAGGGGTGCGCCTGGAGGAGTCCTACTCCCACCGGGAGTAGGACTCCCCCCTCTTGCCTTGTTGGAGAAGGAAAGGGGGAAGGGGAAAGAGGAAAGGGGGGCGCCCCCCCCTTCCTTGTCCTATTCGGACTAGGGGGGAGGGGGTGCGCGGCCTGCCCTGGCCGGCCCTCCTCTTCTCCCTTATGGCCCACTAAGGCCCATTAACCCCCGGGAGGGTTCCGGTAACCCCCCGGTGTTCCGGTAAAATCCCGATTTCACCCGGAACCATTCCGATATCCAAATATAGGCTTCCAATATATCAATCTTTATGTCTCGACCATTTCGAGACTCCTCGTCATGTCCGTGATCACATCCTGGACTCCGAACAATCTTCGGTACATCAAAACTTATAAACTCATAATAAAACTGTCATCATAACGTTAAGCGTGCGGACCCTACGGGTTTGAGAACTATGTAGACATGACCTAGAACTATTCTCGGTCAATAACCAATAGCGGAACCTGGATGCTCATATTGGCTCCTACATATTCTACGAAGATCTTTATTGGTCAAACCGCATAACAACATACGTTGTCCCCTTTGTCATCGGTATGTTACTTGCCCGAGATTCGATCGTTGGTATCCAATACCTAGTTCAATCTCGTTACTGGCAAGTCTCTTTACTCGTTACGTAATGCATCATTCCGTAACTAACTCATTAGCTACATTGCTTGCAAGGCTTATAGTGATGTGCATTACCGAGAGGGCCCTGAGATACCTCTCTGACAATTGGAGTGACAAAACCTAATCTCGAAATACGCCAACCCAACATGTACCTTTGGAGACACCTGTAGTACTCCTTTATAATCAGCTAGTTACGTTGTGACGTTTGGTAGCACCCAAAGTGTTCCTCCGGTAAACGGAAGTTGCATAATCTCATAGTTATAGGAACATGTATAAGTCATGAAGAAAGCAATAGCAATATACTAAACGATCAAGTGCTAGGCTAACGGAATGGGTCATGTCAATCACATCATTCTCCTAATGATGTGATCCCATTAATCAAATAACAACACATGTCTATGGTTAGGAAACATAACCATCTTTGATTAATGAGCTAGTCAAGTAGAGGCATACTAGTGACTATATGTTTGTCTATGTATTCACACATGTATCATGTTTCCAGTTAATACAATTCTAGCATGAATAATAAACATTTATCATGATATGAGGAAATAAATAATAACTTTATTGTTGCCTCTAGGGCATATTTCCTTCATATGCATCAGCTCCGAATCATGTCTTGGGTCTATAGTTTGGGTTTGCCCGGCTCCCATGTTTTGGTACCTTATGTTCCGCAATATCGGCTAAGGTAGCGCTGGGAGAACTACTGCGATTGTGTCCCGGTTCTTCCGGGCGAGCACCTCGGTAGAGGAAGCCGAAAACTGACTGTCATGATGAGGCGAGAGCTGGTCGCTGTTTGAGAGGTCTCAGGTCCTTAAAGACTTTTCCCGCTTCGGTCGAGGAGTCGGCCTTGTCCGACTTAGGCGTATATAGCACCCCAAATTCGGCCTTCCGAATACTAGGGGCTTCGCCAAAATTTAAAATTGTAGACTTCAATGGCTAAGTGAGAGTGATAAAGCTTTATAGTCCGATTTCCTGGTTCGCTGTGCTGAACACCTCCTTCTAAGGACCCAAAATTGGGATAAAGAGTGCTCAGGTTTATCCCAAACACCCCACTACTAGTTACATGGGGGCAGAAGCCGACGACTGGCCAACTCTCAGATTTCATAAACAGCCGCACAGAAGGTAATATTTTAAATTAACAAGCGTTGCATAGCGCAAATAAACTCATTTCACATTACAGGATCACATGAGTACATTCATTCGAATATTACATCCTTGGCACATTCCTCCGCCACAAGGCGGGCACCCTTCAGGACACTGTCATAATACATTTCGGGGTGGCGATGCTCCTTTAAGACACTCCAAAAATTTTATTTGGTTTTCAACAAAAACTTTGTTGGATTTGAAGAACGTATTTAAATCCTTCCAAAAACCTCTCTCTCAAAACTTTTCCCCTTGGCAAGGATCTTATTTTTGGTATCTTCTTCAACCCTGGTGTTTGATTATTAAAAACCTTTCTTCTGATTGTTCCCTTCCCAATTTTTTTTGGAATTTATTTTCTTTTAAAAGAAACCCTAGGAGTTTTGGGACTTCTCTTATGTTGAAACCACCCATGGTTTTACCATGCCTCATGTGGTAAATCCTCCCAAAACCCCCTCCCTCCACTTTGGGGCAATCCAAACATTCTGTTCCAACAAGTCCAACCCATTTTTGGATTTTATTTCATTTGTTCTATTCCCCAAATAATTCTGTCAATTATTTTAAGCCTAGATGATTTACAAAGGAAGTACCTAATTTCCTTTGAGTTTTGATCTCAAACCAACTCCTCTGGATAGTCTTTAGCACCCCCAACCTAGATCCATCAAGATCCACTCTTCCTCTTTTCAAAATTTTCAAGTTTCAACCTCTGGAAGTTTGGACCAGATTTGTCAAATTTGGTGAAACTCATATTTTATCTTCTCCAAAAATTCTACCAAAATTCAGGCAGCCCCCAGATGCAATGAGAGGCCACTCCACCAAAAATCAGCTCAAGGAAAATTCCCCACATGCCAAAATCATTTCGTCGAACACTTGGCCGATACTGTTCCTGTACACTTTCAGAAAGTTCAGAGTTTCAGAGATTTCAGTGTCGTTTTTCGTCAGAGAGTTGTCATCGATCACCTGAGCGCCCTGGCGCGTTGCGCACGGCCTCTCCTCCTTGACCAGAGCACCGCATGCTCTCTTGGACAGACGCATGTGTCGGTGGCGGCGAGCATCGCCGACGCCGGCAGCTTCTGTGGTGGCAGAGCCACCCGTGGCAGCCAGTGGGGGCCTGAGCCAGCTCGCCACGCTGTCCGGCGCCGCCCAATGCCCCCTAGCCCTCCGCGTGGACTCATGCATGCCAACACACACCGCAGCACCGTCGCCGTGGCCCGGCAAGCACAGGGCGCGCCCTCTGCCGCCGACGGGCCCGCGCCGCCCCGTTCCGTCGAAGCCGCCCAGAGAGCCTAATCTAAGCTTGGTTAGCACCTAAATGGAACCGGTGGACCTCCACGTTGACGCCCAACTCCCTAAACTCCCCGACCAAGCACTGCCGGAGATCCCCGTTCTCGGCCACCGCCTCGGATCGCCTATAAAAGGAAGCCCCGAGCTCGTTCTCGAGCACGCACCACCACTGCACCCCACCAACACCCCGCCAAGCCACTAGGAGGACCTCGAGGAGGTCTCCTCCCCCAACTACGGCCGCCCCGATCCGCCTCAGCGACCAGCTCGATCCTCTCCGGTGAGGCCATCCCCGATGCCCAAACCTCGTCAGTAGCCTCCTCGAGCACCCAGTGAGCTAACCCAAGCTTCAATTTGACCTTCGAAGCCCTCCCCGACGAGATCCAACTCCACCCGATCCGCCGTCCGCCGGAGCAAGGGCCGCCGGCGACCACCACCACCACTCACCGACGCGGAAGGACACGCTGAGCACGTAGGTACCTCCCGACCCCCCTGCCTCGCCGTGGATCGCCGCCGGCGACCACCGCAGCTCTCGGGCGCCGACGAGCTCTGTTCTCCCCGTTTGAAAATTCAAACCTGACGGGTGGGACCCCCCCGTCAGCCTCTCTTTTCTTTTTTTCGAAACGTTTTCTGAAAACGTATTCGGGCTAATACACTAAATCTGAAGCGTTTTTGTGGTCTTTTCTATTCAGCCCCCTAAGAAGTTTCTGTTTCATTACATAAAGGTCCCTGGATTAAAACCCTTATAACTTTTAAACAGAAAAGGATTTTTGATTGATTCTTTTTCTGTCCTCTTTAAAATTTCGTCTAGTTTTTTTATCAGATTTATTTGAAAAATATTTGGAATACTTTTGTGCACCTCATGATATTTACGATAGTGCGTGTATTTCTGTATACCGTAGATACCGAAGGGGGTGACGCAACCGCGAACTTCGCCGAGCTGGGCTCCGACTACTCCGAACCAGGCAAGCATGTTTGAACTTTTGATATGATGAGTGTCTTGGCATGTTTGCATTAAGTAGTTGCATGGCATGTTTATGAACATCGCGATGAATGTTATATTACATGCAAAGTTGAGGCAAGTGAGTTTCGAAAATCCATAAGTTGTTGGATATGAGTTTGCATGGCCATGAGATGGCACGAGGATGGGTAAGATGGTAGTGTTGTAGCATGCCAGTCTTATGCCAGGTTATTTGACTCCAGTGTCAACATGAATCAGTCCAGTTTCCATCCGTTTTTCCTTCCTGTACTACCACATGTTTTCCGCAAGGGATACGGCTTAGTAAGTTGCAAACCGCTTTCCTGGTACACACCAAATCGAGAGGCCGCGATGAGGGTTCCATGGCCCTGGATTAAAGCCAGTCATTCGGTCAGGGGGCATGGGTGTTTCCGGTTGGGACCGAGAGGGGGGCACCCCTTAGAGCGCGCGTATATAAATTTGATCCCATGCTATTCGAGATTGTGATCTCCCCATCTCAAAGTTTTTCTTGAACGCTGTCTAGGGTGATTCCTGGCATCATGGGGTGGGATGGGTGTGTACTGGTTAGATGTGTTTCTTCCGAAATACCGTAAACGGAACTAGTCCTTCGTGATTACGGAAATCCGTTGGCTGTGGGCAATTTAGTACAAACTCTACAGAGTCAAAAATCCTTGAAATCATCTTATCCATGTCCAAGTACTGTGTTCAACTTATCTTGTCAAGTGTCAGTCTCGGTGACAGAAACTCCAGAGAACCACATGAGTGTTAAGTCCGGTTAAATGTTTATTCCTGTGGATGGACTAACCCGTTTATTACTATGTGTTGAATATTTCCTATGAGTATTATATTTTGTGAGTTTAATAGATATGAGTAATGAATTTAAGCCCTTTCTGCGATGTCGCTTAGACGTCCGACTGTGGCACACTTCTTATTTACTTTTGATATAAGCCCTTTCTGCGATGTCACTCAGACGTTCGACTGTGGCACGCTTGTTATTTACTTTTGATATAAGCCCTTTCTGCGATGTCGCTTAGACGTCCGACTGTGGCACGCTTGTTATTTACTTTTGATATAAGCCCTTTCTGTGATGTCGCTCCGACGTCCGACTGTGGCACACTTGTTATTTACTTTTGA